>NW_026694609.1:0-9940 GCF_021218885.2 Marmota monax | reverse complement strand
AAATATCTGCTGAGATTTCCGGAAAATCGAAATTCTGTGGAGTCTTGGCCAACGCTTTCAAATGAAATTGTTCATTTTCTGCCTTTCCTTGGTTGTACTTCAGGAGGGAACAGAACCTTCAGAGTGTACTGAGAACTAGTTCACTGTGTGAAGTTTCAAGGAGCTAGAACAAACCGTGTTTGATATAGAGGTCCAACGTCATGTATCCCTATAGGAGAAAAGAGATTGAAACTTAATAATTCAAACTGTTACTGCAATCGAACGCTTTAACCTAGAAAAACGAGATTTGGGGAAGCATGTGGGATTGGTGTACTGATCATTACCGCTAGGTATCATCAAGATTAAGTTAGAAAATATTCGTCTAGATAGCAGGGAACCCGTACTCTTCTGGAATTGGCAAATGCTTTCAAAAGAAAGTGTTTTTCGCCAGTCTCTACATAGGTCTAGTTCAAGAGGGAACAAACCATTGGATAGGAATGAGACCTGCTGTCGTCTGTCAAGTTTGAAGCCGCTAGCACAAATCATGTTTGATTTAGAGTTCCAACTGCATCTATCATTATAGGAGAAAACAGAGTGAAACCTGAAAATTCAAACACTTACTGCAAAGGAACGCTTCAACCTAGATGAACGAAATTTCGGGAAACAAGTGGGATTGGTGTTCTGATCTTTACAGCAAGGTATCATCAAGATTGGGTGAGAAAATGTTTCATGACATTTCTTGGAACTCAGAATTCAGTGGAGTCTTGGCCAAAGCTTTCAAATGAAATGGTTCATTCCATGCCTCTCCTTCGATCTACTACAAGAGGGAACACAACATTGAGAGCGCACTGAGAATGAATTCAGTGTGTCAAGTTTCAAGCATCTAGCCCAAACCATGCTTGATTTAGAGTTCCAACCGCATCTATCACTATAGAAGAAAACAGAGTGAAACCAAATAATTAAAACTTTGACTGCAAACGGACGCTTCAACCTAGAAGAATGAAATCTGGGTCGCCAAGTGGGATTGGTGTTCTGATTATTACCGCCAGGTATCACTAAGATTGGATGAAAAAATATCTGCTGAGATTTCCGGAAAATCGAAATTCTGTGGAGTCTTGGCCAACGCTTTCAAATGAAATTGTTCATTTTCTGCCTTTCCTTGGTTGTACTTCAGGAGGGAACAGAACCTTCAGAGTGTACTGAGAACTAGTTCACTGTGTGAAGTTTCAAGGAGCTAGAACAAACCGTGTTTGATATAGAGGTCCAACGTCATGTATCCCTATAGGAGAAAAGAGATTGAAACTTAATAATTCAAACTGTTACTGCAATCGAACGCTTTAACCTAGAAAAACGAAATTTGGGGAAGCAAATGGGATTGGTGTACTGATCATTACCGCTAGGTATCATGAAGATTAGGTGAAAAATATTCGTCTAGATAGCAGGGAACTCGTACTTTTCTGGAATTGGCAAATGCTTTCAAATGAAAGTGTTTTTCGCCAGTCTCTACTTAGGTCTAGTTCAAGAGGGAACAAACCATTGGATAGGAATGAGACCTGCTGTCGTCTGTCAAGTTTGAAGCCGCTAGCACAAATCATGTTTGATTTAGAGTTCCAACTGCATCTATCATTATAGGAGAAAACAGAGTGAAACCTGAAAATTCAAACACTTACTGCAAAGGAACGCTTCAACCTAGATGAACGAAATTTCGGGAAACAAGTGGGATTGGTGTTCTGATCTTTACAGCAAGGTATCATCAAGATTGGGTGAGAAAATGTTTCATGACATTTCGGGGAACTCAGAATTCAGTGGAGTCTTGGCCAAAGCTTTCAAATGAAATGGTTCATTCCATGCCTCTCCTTCGATCTACTACAAGAGGGAACACAACATTGAGAGCGCACTGAGAATGAATTCAGTGTGTCAAGTTTCAAGCATCTAGCCCAAACCATGCTTGATTTAGAGTTCCAACCGCATCTATCACTATAGAAGAAAACAGAGTGAAACCAAATAATTAAAACTTTGACTGCAAACGGACGCTTCAACCTAGAAGAATGAAATCTGGGTCGCCAAGTGGGATTGGTGTTCTGATTATTACCGCCAGGTATCACTAAGATTGGATGAAAAAATATCTGCTGAGATTTCCGGAAAATCGAAATTCTGTGGAGTCTTGGCCAACGCTTTCAAATGAAATTGTTCATTTTCTGCCTTTCCTTGGTTGTACTTCAGGAGGGAACAGAACCTTCAGAGTGTACTGAGAACTAGTTCACTGTGTGAAGTTTCAAGGAGCTAGAACAAACCGTGTTTGATATAGAGGTCCAACGTCATGTATCCCTATAGGAGAAAAGAGATTGAAACTTAATAATTCAAACTGTTACTGCAATCGAATGCTTTAAGCTAGAAAACGAAATTTTGGGAAGCATGTGGGATTGGTGTACTCATCATTACGGCTAGGTATCATCAAGATTGGGTGAGAAAATATTTGTCTAGATAGCAGGAACCCGTACTCTTCTGGAATTGGCAAATGCTTTCAAAGAAAGTGTTTTTCGCCAGTCTCTACATAGGTCTAGTTCAAGAGGGAACAAACCATTGGATAGGAATGAGACCTGCTGTCGTCTGTCAAGTTTGAAGCCGCTAGCACAAATCATGTTTGATTTAGAGTTCCAAATGCATCTATCATTATAGGAGAAAACAGAGTGAAACCTGAAAATTCAAACACTTACTGCAAAGGAACGCTTCAACCTAGATGAACGAAATTTCGGGAAACAAGTGGGATTGGTGTTCTGATCTTTACAGCAAGGTATCATCAAGATTGGGTGAGAAAATGTTTCATGACATTTCGGGGAACTCAGAATTCAGTGGAGTCTTGGCCAAAGCTTTCAAATGAAATGGTTCATTCCATGCCTCTCCTTCGATCTACTACAAGAGGGAACACAACATTGAGAGCGCACTGAGAATGAATTCAGTGTGTCAAGTTTCAAGCATCTAGCCCAAACCATGCTTGATTTAGAGTTCCAACCGCATCTATCACTATAGAAGAAAACAGAGTGAAACCAAATAATTAAAACTTTGACTGCAAACGGACGCTTCAACCTAGAAGAATGAAATCTGGGTCGCCAAGTGGGATTGGTGTTCTGATTATTACCGCCAGGTATCACTAAGATTGGATGAAAAAATATCTGCTGAGATTTCCGGAAAATCGAAATTCTGTGGAGTCTTGGCCAACGCTTTCAAATGAAATTGTTCATTTTCTGCCTTTCCTTGGTTGTACTTCAGGAGGGAACAGAACCTTCAGAGTGTAGTGAGAACTAGTTCACTGTGTGAAGTTTCAAGGAGCTAGAACAAACCGTGTTTGATATAGAGGTCCAACGTCATGTATCCCTATAGGAGAAAAGAGATTGAAACTTAATAATTCAAACTGTTACTGCAATCGAACGCTTTAACCTAGAAAAACGAGATTTGGGGAAGCATGTGGGATTGGTGTACTGATCATTACCGCTAGGTATCATCAAGATTAAGTTAGAAAATATTCGTCTAGATAGCAGGGAACCCGTACTCTTCTGGAATTGGCAAATGCTTTCAAAAGAAAGTGTTTTTCGCCAGTCTCTACATAGGTCTAGTTCAAGAGGGAACAAACCATTGGATAGGAATGAGACCTGCTGTCGTCTGTCAAGTTTGAAGCCGCTAGCACAAATCATGTTTGATTTAGAGTTCCAAATGCATCTATCATTATAGGAGAAAACAGAGTGAAACCTGAAAATTCCAACACTTACTGCAAAGGAACGCTTCAACCTAGATGAACGAAATTTCGGGAAACAAGTGGGATTGGTGTTCTGATCTTTACAGCAAGGTATCATCAAGATTGGGTGAGAAAATGTTTCATGACATTTCGGGGAACTCAGAATTCAGTGGAGTCTTGGCCAAAGCTTTCAAATGAAATGGTTCATTCCATGCCTCTCCTTCGATCTACTACAAGAGGGAACACAACATTGAGAGCGCACTGAGAATGAATTCAGTGTGTCAAGTTTCAAGCATCTAGCCCAAACCATGCTTGATTTAGAGTTCCAACCGCATCTATCACTATAGAAGAAAAGAGAGTGAAACCAAATAATTAAAACTTTGACTGCAAACGGACGCTTCAACCTAGAAGAATGAAATCTGGGTCGCCAAGTGGGATTGGTGTTCTGATTATTACCGCCAGGTATCACTAAGATTGGATGAAAAAATATCTGCTGAGATTTCCGGAAAATCGAAATTCTGTGGAGTCTTGGCCAACGCTTTCAAATGAAATTGTTGATTTTCTGCCTTTCCTTGGTTGTACTTCAGGAGGGAACAGAACCTTCAGAGTGTAGTGAGAACTAGTTCACTGTGTGAAGTTTCAAGGAGCTAGAACAAACCGTGTTTGATATAGAGGTCCAACGTCATGTATCCCTATAGGAGAAAAGAGATTGAAACTTAATAATTCAAACTGTTACTGCAATCGAACGCTTTAACCTAGAAAAACGAGATTTGGGGAAGCATGTGGGATTGGTGTACTGATCATTACCGCTAGGTATCATCAAGATTAAGTTAGAAAATATTCGTCTAGATAGCAGGGAACCCGTACTCTTCTGGAATTGGCAAATGCTTTCAAAAGAAAGTGTTTTTCGCCAGTCTCTACATAGGTCTAGTTCAAGAGGGAACAAACCATTGGATAGGAATGAGACCTGCTGTCGTCTGTTAAGTTTGAAGCCGCTAGCACAAATCATGTTTGATTTAGAGTTCCAACTGCATCTATCATTATAGGAGAAAACAGAGTGAAACCTGAAAATTCCAACACTTACTGCAAAGGAACGCTTCAACCTAGATGAACGAAATTTCGGGAAACAAGTGGGATTGGTGTTCTGATCTTTACAGCAAGGTATCATCAAGATTGGGTGAGAAAATGTTTCATGACATTTCGGGGAACTCAGAATTCAGTGGAGTCTTGGCCAAAGCTTTCAAATGAAATGGTTCATTCCATGCCTCTCCTTCGATCTACTACAAGAGGGAACACAACATTGAGAGCGCACTGAGAATGAATTCAGTGTGTCAAGTTTCAAGCATCTAGCACAAACCATGCTTGATTTAGAGTTCCAACCGCATCTATCACTATAGAAGAAAAGAGAGTGAAACCAAATAATTAAAACTTTGACTGCAAACGGACGCTTCAACCTAGAAGAATGAAATCTGGGTCGCCAAGTGGGATTGGTGTTCTGATTATTACCGCCAGGTATCACTAAGATTGGATGAAAAAATATCTGCTGAGATTTCCGGAAAATCGAAATTCTGTGGAGTCTTGGCCAACGCTTTCAAATGAAATTGTTCATTTTCTGCCTTTCCTTGGTTGTACTTCAGGAGGGAACAGAACCTTCAGAGTGTACTGAGAACTAGTTCACTGTGTGAAGTTTCAAGGAGCTAGAACCAACCGTGTTTGATATAGAGGTCCAACGTCATGTATCCCTATAGGAGAAAAGAGATTGAATCTTAAAAATTCAAACTGTTACTGCAATCGAACGCTTTAACTTAGAAGATCGAATTTTGGGGAACCAAATGGGATTGGTGTACTGAATATTATCACTAGGTATCATGAAGATTGGGTGAAAAACTATTTTCAGAGATGTCAGTAAACTCGTACTTTTCTGGAATTGGAAAACGCTTTCAAATGAAAGTGTTTTTCGCCATCTCTGCATAGGTCTAGTTCAAGAGGGAACAAACCTTTGGATAGGAATGAGACCTGCTGTCGTCTGTCAAGTTTGAAGCCGCTAGCACAAATCATGTTTGATTTAGAGTTCCAAATGCATCTATCATTATAGGAGAAAACAGAGTGAAACCTGAAAATTCCAACACTTACTGCAAAGGAACGCTTCAACCTAGATGAACGAAATTTCGGGAAACAAGTGGGATTGGTGTTCTGATCTTTACAGCAAGGTATCATCAAGATTGGGTGAGAAAATGTTTCATGACATTTCGGGGAACTCAGAATTCAGTGGAGTCTTGGCCAAAGCTTTCAAATGAAATGGTTCATTCCATGCCTCTCCTTCGATCTACTACAAGAGGGAACACAACATTGAGAGCGCACTGAGAATGAATTCAGTGTGTCAAGTTTCAAGCATCTAG
Source organism: Marmota monax (assembly GCF_021218885.2). Taxonomy (NCBI): domain Eukaryota; kingdom Metazoa; phylum Chordata; class Mammalia; order Rodentia; family Sciuridae; genus Marmota; species Marmota monax. The sequence goes on along the minus strand of NW_026694609.1, from coordinate 3,829 downwards.
CCCAAACCATGCTTGATTTAGAGTTCCAACCGCATCTATCACTATAGAAGAAAACAGAGTGAAACCAAATAATTAAAACTTTGACTGCAAACGGACGCTTCAACCTAGAAGAATGAAATCTGGGTCGCCAAGTGGGATTGGTGTTCTGATTATTACCGCCAGGTATCACTAAGATTGGATGAAAAAATATCTGCTGAGATTTCCGGAAAATCGAAATTCTGTGGAGTCTTGGCCAACGCTTTCAAATGAAATTGTTGATTTTCTGCCTTTCCTTGGTTGTACTTCAGGAGGGAACAGAACCTTCAGAGTGTAGTGAGAACTAGTTCACTGTGTGAAGTTTCAAGGAGCTAGAACAAACCGTGTTTGATATAGAGGTCCAACGTCATGTATCCCTATAGGAGAAAAGAGATTGAAACTTAATAATTCAAACTGTTACTGCAATCGAACGCTTTAACCTAGAAAAACGAGATTTGGGGAAGCATGTGGGATTGGTGTACTGATCATTACCGCTAGGTATCATCAAGATTAAGTTAGAAAATATTCGTCTAGATAGCAGGGAACCCGTACTCTTCTGGAATTGGCAAATGCTTTCAAAAGAAAGTGTTTTTCGCCAGTCTCTACATAGGTCTAGTTCAAGAGGGAACAAACCATTGGATAGGAATGAGACCTGCTGTCGTCTGTCAAGTTTGAAGCCGCTAGCACAAATCATGTTTGATTTAGAGTTCCAACTGCATCTATCATTATAGGAGAAAACAGAGTGAAACCTGAAAATTCCAACACTTACTGCAAAGGAACGCTTCAACCTAGATGAACGAAATTTCGGGAAACAAGTGGGATTGGTGTTCTGATCTTTACAGCAAGGTATCATCAAGATTGGGTGAGAAAATGTTTCATGACATTTCGGGGAACTCAGAATTCAGTGGAGTCTTGGCCAAAGCTTTCAAATGAAATGGTTCATTCCATGCCTCTCCTTCGATCTACTACAAGAGGGAACACAACATTGAGAGCGCACTGAGAATGAATTCAGTGTGTCAAGTTTCAAGCATCTAGCCCAAACCATGCTTGATTTAGAGTTCCAACCGCATCTATCACTATAGAAGAAAAGAGAGTGAAACCAAATAATTAAAACTTTGACTGCAAACGGACGCTTCAACCTAGAAGAATGAAATCTGGGTCGCCAAGTGGGATTGGTGTTCTGATTATTACCGCCAGGTATCACTAAGATTGGATGAAAAAATATCTGCTGAGATTTCCGGAAAATCGAAATTCTGTGGAGTCTTGGCCAACGCTTTCAAATGAAATTGTTCATTTTCTGCCTTTCCTTGGTTGTACTTCAGGAGGGAACAGAACCTTCAGAGTGTACTGAGAACTAGTTCACTGTGTGAAGTTTCAAGGAGCTAGAACAAACCGTGTTTGATATAGAGGTCCAACGTCATGTATCCCTATAGGAGAAAAGAGATTGAAACTTAATAATTCAAACTGTTACTGCAATCGAACGCTTTAACCTAGAAAAACGAGATTTGGGGAAGCATGTGGGATTGGTGTACTGATCATTACCGCTAGGTATCATCAAGATTAAGTTAGAAAATATTCGTCTAGATAGCAGGGAACCCGTACTCTTCTGGAATTGGCAAATGCTTTCAAAAGAAAGTGTTTTTCGCCAGTCTCTACATAGGTCTAGTTCAAGAGGGAACAAACCATTGGATAGGAATGAGACCTGCTGTCGTCTGTCAAGTTTGAAGCCGCTAGCACAAATCATGTTTGATTTAGAGTTCCAACTGCATCTATCATTATAGGAGAAAACAGAGTGAAACCTGAAAATTCAAACACTTACTGCAAAGGAACGCTTCAACCTAGATGAACGAAATTTCGGGAAACAAGTGGGATTGGTGTTCTGATCTTTACAGCAAGGTATCATCAAGATTGGGTGAGAAAATGTTTCATGACATTTCGGGGAACTCAGAATTCAGTGGAGTCTTGGCCAAAGCTTTCAAATGAAATGGTTCATTCCATGCCTCTCCTTCGATCTTCTACAAGAGGGAACACAACATTGAGAGCGCACTGAGAATGAATTCAGTGTGTCAAGTTTCAAGCATCTAGCCCAAACCATGCTTGATTTAGAGTTCCAACCGCATCTATCACTATAGAAGAAAAGAGAGTGAAACCAAATAATTAAAACTTTGACTGCAAACGGACGCTTCAACCTAGAAGAATGAAATCTGGGTCGCCAAGTGGGATTGGTGTTCTGATTATTACCGCCAGGTATCACTAAGATTGGATGAAAAAATATCTGCTGAGATTTCCGGAAAATCGAAATTCTGTGGAGTCTTGGCCAACGCTTTCAAATGAAATTGTTGATTTTCTGCCTTTCCTTGGTTGTACTTCAGGAGGGAACAGAACCTTCAGAGTGTACTGAGAACTAGTTCACTGTGTGAAGTTTCAAGGAGCTAGAACAAACCGTGTTTGATATAGAGGTCCAACGTCATGTATCCCTATAGGAGAAAAGAGATTGAAACTTAATAATTCAAACTGTTACTGCAATCGAACGCTTTAACCTAGAAAAACGAGATTTGGGGAAGCAAGTGGGATTGGTGTACTGATCATTACCGCTAGGTATCATCAAGATTAAGTTAGAAAATATTCGTCTAGATAGCAGGAAACTCGTACTTTTCTGGAATTGGCAAACGCTTTCAAATGAAAGTGTTTTTCGCCATCTGTACATAGGTCTAGTTCAAGAGGGAACAAACCTTTGGATAGGAATGAGACCTGCTGTCGTCTGTTAAGTTTGAAGCCGCTAGCACAAATCATGTTTGATTTAGAGTTCCAACTGCATCTATCATTATAGGAGAAAACAGAGTGAAACCTGAAAATTCAAACACTTACTGCAAAGGAACGCTTCAACCTAGATGAACGAAATTTCGGGAAACAAGTGGGATTGGTGTTCTGATCTTTACAGCAAGGTATCATCAAGATTGGGTGAGAAAATGTTTCATGACATTTCGGGGAACTCAGAATTCAGTGGAGTCTTGGCCAAAGCTTTCAAATGAAATGGTTCATTCCATGCCTCTCCTTCGATCTACTACAAGAGGGAACACAACATTGAGAGCGCACTGAGAATGAATTCAGTGTGTCAAGTTTCAAGCATCTAGCCCAAACCATGCTTGATTTAGAGTTCCAACCGCATCTATCACTATAGAAGAAAAGAGAGTGAAACCAAATAATTAAAACTTTGACTGCAAACGGACGCTTCAACCTAGAAGAATGAAATCTGGGTCGCCAAGTGGGATTGGTGTTCTGATTATTACCGCCAGGTATCACTAAGATTGGATGAAAAAATATCTGCTGAGATTTCCGGAAAATCGAAATTCTGTGGAGTCTTGGCCAACGCTTTCAAATGAAATTGTTCATTTTCTGCCTTTCCTTGGTTGTACTTCAGGAGGGAACAGAACCTTCAGAGTGTAGTGAGAACTAGTTCACTGTGTGAAGTTTCAAGGAGCTAGAACAAACCGTGTTTGATATAGAGGTCCAACGTCATGTATCCCTATAGGAGAAAAGAGATTGAAACTTAATAATTCAAACTGTTACTGCAATCGAACGCTTTAACCTAGAAAAACGAGATTTGGGGAAGCATGTGGGATTGGTGTACTGATCATTACCGCTAGGTATCATCAAGATTAAGTTAGAAAATATTCGTCTAGATAGCAGGGAACCCGTACTCTTCTGGAATTGGCAAATGCTTTCAAAGAAAGTGTTTTTCGCCAGTCTCTACATAGGTCTAGTTCAAGAGGGAACAAACCATTGGATAGGAATGAGACCTGCTGTCGTCTGT